>NW_027142599.1:0-43801 GCF_026170545.1 Melanerpes formicivorus | reverse complement strand
CCTCTCCTCTCCTCTCCTCTCCTCTCCTCTCCTCTCCTCTCCTCTCCTCTCCTCTCTCTCGAGTCTCCTCTCCTCGAGTCTCCTCTCCTCGAGTCTCCTCTCCTCGAGTCTCCTCTCCTCGAGTCTCCTCTCCTCTCCTCGAGTCTCCTCTCCTCTCCTCGAGTCTCCTCTCCTCTCCTCTCCTCGAGTCTCCTCTCCTCGAGTCTCCTCTCCTCGAGTCTCCTCTCCTCTCCTCGAGTCTCCTCTCCTCGAGTCTCCTCTCCTCTCCTCGAGTCTCCTCTCCTCTCCTCGAGTCTCCTCTCCTCTCCTCGAGTCTCCTCTCCTCTCCTCTCCTCGAGTCTCCTCTCCTCGAGTCTCCTCTCCTCGAGTCTCCTCGAGTCTCCTCTCCTCTCCTCGAGTCTCCTCTCCTCTCCTCGAGTCTCCTCGAGTCTCCTCTCCTCTTTCTCTTCTCAAACAAGTGGTAGATGGCTGAAAAGGCCATAAAGTTAGCACCTACCACATATGGCCTGAGATATGCATTAATCTGAACCCTAGATGTGTTTGGCAGAAAAGATTATTTTTCTCCATGTATTTCCACAGAGTTAAAGCCCCTTCAAAACTTAGTGGTCTTGTTTTTCTTATCTCCTTTGGCTTTCAACTGAGATGCACATGAAAGAAACCTGATCTTTTCTCTGAGTTTATAACTGCCTGAATTACAAACCTCAAATGGAAACAGTTGCCATGCTGCCATGTTCAGGTATTTATTAAATGCCTCTCTGTCTCAGTCTGTGCCCTGACATGTAGCTAAGGCCAAGCAAGCAAAAGCAGGTTCTTCTTTGAAAAGGTCATTCCTTCAGTAATCAGAGGCAACTTCACAGCTGCCTGCAGAGTATTATTCCCCAGTTCCAAGTTATTTTCACCACTCAGGTCAAACTTTGTCCACCAGATACTTCCTTTCTATTTTTTTTTTCAGGTTTCCTCTACCTTGTCATGATTTCACATATAGGGCTGGTGACTTAGCTCTGCAGCTGCCAGATTAATCTACATTTGCTCAATAGGTACTTATTTCTAACTTTGGGGTTATATTTATTTGCTTTTGTGGTTTTGGTGAAGGATTTTGTCCTTCTGCATTGTGCAGCCAGCATCATCTAAGAGGATTTTGTTATCTCACAATAGAATGCTTTAAGTTTCTTGTTAGTACTTCTTCATTTGAAAAGGTTGTTCAAAACCCTCATCAGCTGGGCACAAAACAACCTAAAGGTACAAGAAATTGTACTGACTGAGAAATAAAACTTAATTATTTTCATATTTTAATGCATTCTATCATTCCTGAAACACCTGAAAAGAGCTCTTTGAGGGAAAAATTGTTATCTTTGCCTGGCTGAGCCTATTGGGTGCAGATGGTCCCTTAGAAGTGTCTGCATTTCTCTAATGGTAATAATATGTGCTTAGGGAGAGACCAGGGGAAGACTCTTGGATTAGCAAGAGTCACTCCTGGGCTTTTCTTTGCTCTTCTCATAGAATCATAGAATCAATAAGGTCCAATCAAGTCCAACCTGTCACCCAACACCTCATGACTACTAAACCATGGCACCAAGTGCCACGTCCAATCCCCTGTTGAACACCTCCAGGGATGGTGACTCCACCACCTCCCTGGGCAGGCCCATTCTGATGGCTATCAACTCTCTCTGTGAAGAACTTTCTCCTCACCTCAAGCCTAAACCTCCCCTAGCACAGCTTGAGACTGTGTCCTCTTGTTCTGCCACAGGCTGCCTGGGAGAAGAGACCAACCCCCACCTGTCTACAACCTCCCTTCAGACAGTTGTAGAGAGCAATAAGGTCTCCTCTGAGCCTCCAGACTAAGTAACCCCAGCTCCCTCAGCTTCTCCTCATAGGGAGAGGCTGTTTGTTGTTGTAGATGATGGAAAGACTGCTTCATCGCTATGAAATGCATTCAGAAATGTTGTGTTCGTGTATGAGGTCTTAACAGCTACATTTTCTTTATTAAACTGGATGAAACTATGAACTCTTTATTTAAGCACACAAATATTGAGAACAGGCACAGTTTTTATCACACACTCACCAAAGACTTATTGTATTCATTCTGATCCTGAGAGGTGAGTCTAAACAACACGAAGCTGTATTGTTCTTAATTTACTATATTATATAAAATGTTCTACAATGCTGGCATTGATTCAGTGGGTTTGAATGGGAAAATTATGTTTTGCTGCTGGGAAACTTTTGTAACATTACACTGCCACTCAGGTAAATCACAGAATCACTTAATGGTAGGAGTCAGAAAGGACCTCTGGAGGTCATCAAGTCAACACCATTGCTAAAGCAGGTATGCCTAGGTCAGGTTCTACAGGAGCATGTCTGGACTTATTTTCAAAGTCTTCTGTGGAGGAGGCTCCACAACCTCTCTGGGCAACCAGTTCTAATGCCTGACACCCCCAAAATAAAGAAGTGTTTCCTTATGAGTAAGTGAAATTTCCAGTGTTCTAGTTTGTTTCTATTGCCTAGAGCTGGACACAATATTCCAAATGTGGCCTCAGCAAAGCAGAGTAGAGGGGGAGGAGAACCTTCCTTGACTTGCTCGTCACAGACCTCTTAATGCACTCCAGGATACTATTTGCCTTCTTGGCCATGAGAACACATGGCTGACTCATGGTTAATTTGCTGTCCACCAGCACGCTGGGGTCATTCTCTGTGGAGCTGCTTCCCAGTGGTTCAACCCCTACCTGCACTGATGCACGGGATTATTCCTCCCCAAGTGCAGGACTCTACTCTTGCCCTTGTTGAACTTCATGAGGTTCCCCTCCACCCAATTCTCCAGGCTACACAAACCTCATTGAATGGCAGCACAGACATTTGGGGTGTCAGCCACTCTTCCCAAACTTGCTGAGGGTACAATGCATCCCTTCATCCAGGTTGCTGAGGAAGATGTTGGGCTGGACCTCATACTGAGACCCCTGGAGAAATCACTAGCTACAAGCCTCCAACTAGACCCTGCACCACTGATCACAACCCTTTGTGCTCTGTCATTCATCCAGTTCTCAATCCACCTCACTGTCCACTCATCTAACCCATACTTGAGACAGTGTCAAAACAGCCTTTTTAAAGCCCAGGTAGGCAACATCCACTGCTCTACCCTCGTCCATCCACCTAATCACGCAACATAGAAGGTTATCAGATTGCTCTCACATGATTTCCCCTGCTTGGATCCATGCTGACTACTGATCATTTTCTATAAGGTGCTTCCTAAGCAGTGGCCTCAAATTTTCAGAAATGTCCAAAGATCATTCTAAAAAAATAAATAAATCTAATATTCTGATCCATCCAAAGCCTATCAGGAAGATTCATTCCCAGCATCAGTAAATTTCACAGTATCACAGTATCACAGTATCACTTAGGTTGGAAAGGACCTCGAGGATCATCGAGTCCAACCTATCAACCCAGACCCCATGACTAGACCATGGCACCAAGTGCCACGTCCAATCTCCCCTTGAACACCTCCAGGGATGGTGACTCCACCACCTCCCTGGGCAACCCCTTCCAATGACGAACAACTCGCTCGGTGAAGAACTTCCTCCTCACCTCGAGTCTAAACCTCCCCTGGTGCAGCTTGAGACTGTGTCCCCTTGTTCTGGTGCTGGTTGCCTGGGAGAAGAGGCCAACCCCTCAGAAGAATTTCCTCAGGAGAATGAGACTTCCAGGTTGGGAGCCTGCAGGAGGATGAGAGTATCTTAAGTGTCTTAATGTCTCAGCTTCCCTGTCCAGGTCTGAGTGTTTTTTTTAATTCTTTTTTTGGTTTTCTTTCTTTTTTTATTTTATTTTTCCTTTTCTATTTCTTTTTTCCTTTTCTTCTTTTTTTTATTTTTTTTCCTCCTTTTTCTTTTTTTTTTTTTTTGGTTCTTTTTTCCCCCCTTTTTATTTTCCCCTTTTTTCCCTTTTTTCTTTTTTTCTTTTTTCTTTTTTTTTCCCCTTTCCTTTTCTTTTTTCCTTTCCCACCTTTTTCCTTTTATTTCCCTTTTCCCCCCCTTCTTTTCTTCCCTTTTTCTTTTTTTCTTTTTTCCTTTTTTCCTTTTTTCCTCTTTTATTTTTCCTTTCTTTCCCTTTTTTCTTTTTTCCTTTTTTCCCCTTTCCTTTTCTTTTTTCCTTTCCCCCCCTTTTTTCCTTTTATTTCCCTTTTCCCCCCTTCTTTTCTTCCCTTTTTCTTTTTTCCTTTTTTTCCTTTTTTATTTTTCCTTTTTTCCTTTTTTCTTTTTTCCTTTTTTCCCTTTCCTTTTCTTTTTTTCCTTTTCCCCCCTTTTTTCCTTTTATTTCCTTTTTTCCCCCTTCTTTTCTTCCCTTTTTCTTTTTTTCCTTTTTTCCTTTTTTATTTTTTCTTTTTTCCCCCCATTTTTTCTTTTTTCCTTTTTTCCCCTCTTTCTTTTTCTTTTTTCCTTTCCCCCCCTTTTTCCCTTTTATTTCCCTTTTTCTCCCCCTTTTTTTTTTTTTTCCTCCTTTTTTTTTTTTTTGTTTCTTTAAGTGAACCAACCAAGTTCTTCTGTGATGAAATTCAGACATGTTTCTGGGAACATCTCTGTTTGAAGTTGTTTTCAACAGTCAGCTGGGGAAGGAGCAGCACTGTTTCACCTGCAGAGCCTTCTCACCTGCTTTCAAATCCACATCCAGGGCTTGCAACAAATGTCTTTCATATCTTGATGGATAAGCATTGGCTTGATAGGCTGTAACACAGCCCTTATGTCATTTCATGGCATCTTATCAGAAAACAAGAGGGAGAATGGGGAGGGAAAAAAGAAAGAAAATTTTTCCAGCTCCAGTGATAGTGATGTCCTCAATTAACAGAAATACCAAATGGAGCCTGGAGGCAACCCAGACTTACAGATATTCTTTAGGGCTAGTGCCAGGATGTTGTAGCAAAGCTTGTCCTGAGTAGCATGCACACAAGCCATCCCGTGTCACCTGCTCTGGAGCCAGGCATAGGTCCCTTGGGTGCAGGGCTCTGCGTGATGTGAAACAAGTACTGGCATCTCACAAGTTTAGTTCTTTGGCTGGATGAATTTGCAACCTGATCTCCATTAAAAGCTGTAGCAGCATCTGTCCCCATGTACAGGCAAAGGAGAAGGAGGAATAGATTTGAGCATCTGTCAGATTGGGTTTATTTGGAATGTGTTTGTATCTGTTTCCAGTTACTTACTCAACAGGCCTCTGAAGAAATGGTATCATTCCAACACCCCCCATCCCCCTTTATTATTTTTTTTAATAAACCTGTGGCTATGATGTCTGTTTCCATAGCAAAGACTTCTATTCATGTGTTAAATCCCAAAAGGGAGGGAGGGAACTGCAAAAACATCTCCAGGGAAAAAAATAGAGAATCTAGAGCATCCAACATGCCAGCAAAGATAAAAACAGGGTCCTTTGTTTTCTTAATGGTGAGGTTTTCTAAGAACAAGTCCAGATAAGAGAGAACATGAAGTTCAGTCTTATCTGATGAAGGGACTGGAGGGAAAGTCTGATGAGGAGAGGCTGAGGGAGCTGGGGTTGTTTAGCCTGGGAGAGACTTAGGGGGGATCTTATCACACTCTACAAGTACCTGAAGGGAAGTTATAGTAAGGTGGGGGACAGGCTCTTCTGCCAGGCAACTTGTGACAAATGACCAGAGGGCATGGCCTAAAGCTGCACCAGGGGAGGTTTAGGTTGGATGCTAGGAAGCACTTCCTCATGGAAAGGGTAAGCAGACACTGGAACGGACTGCCCAGGGAGGTGGTGGAGTTGCCATCCCTGGAGGTATTTAAGGAAAGATTGGATGTGGCACTTAGTGACATGGTCTGGTCAATGTGGTGGTGTTAGTTCATAGGCTAGACTTCATGATCTCAAGATGTCTGTTCCAGCCTCAATAACTCTGTGATTCTGTGATTATCCCTTTGGTCAGCTGGCGGCAGATGTCCCAAATGTGTTCACTTCCAACATCATGTGCATCCCTAGCATACTCAGTGGTGGGGTGGCTTGAGAAGTAGAAAAGGCCTTAACTCTGTGTGTGCTGCACCAGTCCACAGTAACTAAAACATCAGTGTGCTGCCAACACTGTTTTGGTCACAGCTCCAAAACAGCATCTTACAAGCTGGTCTGAAGAAAACTGTATCACAGCCAAAACCAGTTGTCATGGGTAGAGTTGAACCTGCTGCTCTTACTCATACCATGCTGCAACCATGCCAGCTTCAAAAGTCAAAGTGCTAACTGGAGTGAAGTATTATGGGGCTTGAAGTTCTGCTTGCAGCATGGGAGGCTTCCTGTTCCGGTTGCTGCTTTTGGGTTTTTGGGTGCTGGTCTTTTCTGCTGGGATGGCAGCAGGACAAGGATGGATTGGGGAGTAGTTTTCTGGCTTGGGCTTTTGGCTACTTGTTTCTGCTTGCTGCTGCTTTTCACTGTGCTTTTTCTGCAAATAGGCTGAGATAATTATGCATTTTGTACTATGTTTATCTGACTTTGATCAGTAAATTCTACTCTTATCTCACTTTTCCTTTTTTTTATTTTTGGTCTCAACCCTGAGTTTTAGTGTGTTACTTCTGTGTTGAGAAAATAGCCACGTTAACCCTCTGGTTTGGCAATGAACAGTTTTGGTCACATTGGCCACAACAACCCCATGCAGTGCTACAGGCTGGGGTTGGAGTGCCTGGAGAGTCGCCAGGCAGAAAGGGACCTGGGGGTACTGGTTGATAGTAGGATAAACATGAGCCAGCAGTGTGCCCAGGTGGCCAAGAATGCCAATGGCATCCTGGCCTGGATCAGGAATAGTGCGGCCAGCAGGAGCAGGGAAGTCTTTCTGCCCCTGTACTCAGCACTTGGTAAGCCTCACCTTGAGTCTTGTGTTCAGTTCTGGGCCCCTCAGTTTAGGAAAGATGTTGATTTGCTGGAAAGTGTTCAGAGGAGGGCAACAAAGCTGGGGAGGGGTTTTGAGCACAAGCCCTATGAGGAGAGACTGAGGGAGGTGGGGTTTTTTAGCCTGGAGAAGAGGAGGCTCAGAGCAGACTTTATTTCTGTCTACAACTACCTGAAGGGAGGTTGTAGCCAAGTGTGGGGTTGGTCTCTTCTCCCAGGCAGCCAGTACCAGAACAAGAGGACACAGTCTCAAGCTGCACCAGGGGAGGTTTAGGCTGGATGTTAGGAAGAAATTCTTCACCGAAGAGTGATTGCCCATTGGAATGGGCTGCCCAGGGAGGTGGTGGAGTTGCCGTCATTGGAGGTGTTCAGGAGGAGACTGGATGGTGTGCTTGGTGCCATGGGTTAGTTGATTAGATAGTGTTGGGTGATAGGTTGGACTCGATGATCTCTGAGGTCTTTTCCAACCTGGTTAATTCTTTTCTATCCTATCCTATCCTATCCTATCCTATCCTATCCTATCCTATCCTATCCTATCCTATCCTATCCTATTCCATTCTATTCTATTCTAGTTAACTTCACCTGATACCATAAACTTATCCGTATTTTTAAGTGCTTTTCTTAGTTTAATTCCATTGCATTTCTAAATTACAAGATATACAATACGACATCTTACCCTTAGTGAAATCAACAAGACTTAAGACAGGAACTGAAAAAAAACACACCTAAATTGTATTAAAATATAGAAAATATTTTTGCAGCTGAACTTGTCAAGATTTTACTCTATTCAGTGACTTTACATAATCGGTCTACAACTTGGGGAAAGGAAATCCTTTTAAAAACTGACAAGAATTTTTGAAATGAAAAAAAGAACAGTGCATGAATTGTAAAACATTATAAAGCAGCCATTAAAATAGTCCAACTGGCAATATTTTGAGGAACATTTATTTAAAGATAAAAAGAATAAAAATTGGAGATATTGAAACAATTGCCTTCGAAAAATAATTGAACCATTTCTTTAGTGAATTTGAAATTAATTAGATGAAAACAAAACAAAAAAAAATAAGGCAAAACAATATGTGGTGGTTTGGAGAGAAGGGCCTAGCCTTCTCTCCCCCACAAAGAGGAAGAAAAACCACAGCTAGCCAGCTGGAGAAGCAAAAGGAAAAAAATGCTATATTTTACAAGCTATTTGGAGAATGCAGGATATGTACACAGTTTACAGTATTTACAACATATATACAGAAATATACAGCAAAGTAAAAAACCACAATCATACAGGAACAAAATTCCCTCCTCCGGAGGAGGGTTCCCCCCCTGTACTCCCTTCTCTCCCCTTTTTCCCTGAAGAGGGTTAGAAAGAGAGAAAAAGGCAGGAGATTAATAAAGCAGAGTGTTAGTAGGCCTTATCTGTTCAGGGTCACTCTGGCAGGGAGCTCAGAAGCAGACAAGCTGGAAAGGGAGAAGTCTCAGGCTGCACCAGGGGAGGTTCAGGTTGGATGTTAGGAAGAAGTTCTATACAGAAAGAGTGATTGCGCTATGGAATGGGCTGCCTGGGGAGGTGGTGGAGTCGCCGTCATTGAAGGTGTTCAGAAGGAGACTTGATGGGGTGCTTGGTGCCATGGGTTAGCTGTTTAGGTGGGTTGGATTGGTTGAAGGGTTGGACATGATGATCTTGAAGGTCTCTTCCATCCTGGTTTGGTTTATTCTAATAAAGTTTATTCTAATAAAAAAAGGAGGGAACTGAGGAAAGTTCCAACTGCACCTAAACTTTAAACTGCATTCTACCAATCCACCAGTGAAATTAGTTTAGAATATCTGATTGTTTTCGTTAATATTCCAAAACATTCAGCCACAGTGTCCCAGCACTGTCTCTTTCTTAAAGGCACAGCCTCAAACGGTCACACAATATAATGTCTGGGGCAGATCTTATGTTTATTCTTCCTTGCATCTTAAAATGCTCAGAGATTATTTTTATTGGTAGCAATTTAGTGCTAGTGGATATCCAACAATTTATTAATAGGCTCGTGCTGTATTGCTTCTCCAACCTGCAGAAGCCTCTTTCTTTCATGTATAAACTACTTTTTAATTTGCCACCTCTTGAGAGCACTTAAGCAGCTGTGATTCAATTAAACCAACATTCAATGGCTATGCCTGTGTTTCACACGCTGCTGATAAAAGAAAAAGATACAATACATTGCAAATATTGATTAACTAGAGTTTATTTGTGCTTTTAACCTATAAGTCTTCAACAATTACCTGAAATTTGTCGTGTGGGTGTGAGTGCAGATGGCTGAGCTGATAAAAGAAAGCTACAAGTGCAATCCATACTGAGAAAGAAAAAGCATGCTTTAACTTTTTGTCTGTTCCTCCAGTGAGCAATCCCATGGATCAGTATAGGTTGGGGACTGAGCTGCTGGAGAGCAGTGAAGGGGTAAAGGACCTGGGGGTCCTAGTGGATGGAAAGTTGACCGTGAGCCAGCAATGTGCTCTTGTGGCCAAGAAGGCCAATGGCATTCTGGGGTGTGCTGGAAGGGTTGTGGTTAGTAGCTAGAGAGAGGTCCTCCTTCAACTGCACTCTGCCCTGGTGAGGCTGCATCTGGAATATTGTGTCTAGTTCTGGGCCCCTCAGTTCACAAAGGACCTTAGGGATCTGCTTGAGAGAGTCCAGTTTTGAGCCACAAAAATGATGAAGGGAGTGGAACATCTTCCTTCTCCTGAAGGAGCTCCTGAGGGACCCGGGATGCTTTAGTTTGGAGAAGAGGAGACTAAGGGATGACCTCATTCATGTTTATAAATATGTAAAGGGTGAGTGCCAAGAGGATGGAGCCAGGCTCTTCTTGGTGATGCCCAATGACAGGACAAAGGGCAATGGGTGGAAGTTGAGGCTGCGGCTGGTTTAGGCTATGCCTTTAAAAGTTAGCTGCAGATTTTGAGCAGAGAAAGTGGAGAAATATAAACAATTCACAGTTGGGTGTAAAAAGGAAAACAAAAGATTATTCTAAATGAATTTCATTGGCCAGATGTGTGAAGGGGACCCTTAGCAATCTTACATTGCATTTCATTCCTTTCTTTCTTCTCTGGTGGTTTGGCTGTTCTGCTTCGGCTGGGAGGATCTAATCGCTACTAGATGACCTTGCAGATAAGACTAACATTCCTTCTAACAGCTCCTTTTCTTCCTTCTATTATAGGGGGAAGGAAAAAAGGGGGAGGGGTTTGAGGGGAGTGGGGCAGTTTTCCCTGGTCGTTTTGACCAGGGGGCTTTCCATGCTGTTTTTCTGATTGTGAATACCTGTTTAATATTGTAAATACTGTATATTCTGTACGTATTCATTGCATCCCATTGTAGAGTGTAGTTTTTGCTTTGCAAATACAGCTTGCATTTGCTTCCCTGGCTGAGTGAGCCATGTTTCTTGTTAATGTAGTGGGAAAATTTCTCAACCACCACAGAGGCATAGGAAGTTCCATGGAAACATGAGGAAAAATTTTTCACTGTGAGGATGTCAGAACACTGGAACAGGCTGCCCAGGGGGGTTGTGGAGTCTCCCTCTCTGGAGGTACTCAAAACCCACCTGGATATATTCCTGTGTGACCTGGTCTAGGTGATCCTCCCTTGGCAGCGTGGGGTTGGACTGGATGATTTTCGAGGTCCCTTCCAGCCCCTAACATTCTGTGATTCTATGTAAGTTACAGCTTGCTACTTTGTCAGTTCTGGAGAGCAGTTTTCCCACCTTACATGCATAACAGAGATGTAGGAGGCACTAGTAGTGTAATGTTCCCTAAACTGGACTACTCCAAATGCAGTTTTAAGAGAATTTCATAGGGATTCAGTCTCTCATCTCTTTCTGTTACTTTGCCAAACTCCTGTGACAGACTTTCTGGAGATAATGTAATTTCAATTTGTGATATCAACGCATCAAAGAAAGGGAAGTAGTCTTTAAAAGCTGTGATGGTGGGGAAACTCGATCAGGTAACTGTATACTGACTTGTCCAAGGCCATGTGGCAAGTCAGAGCCCAAAAGAACACTAACTTTATACATAGATGTATATATATATATTTTTCTTTTTTCATATTGGGCCAGGTTGGTTATGAAGCTAGAGGCAAAGGCACAAAATTTCTGAAGCACCTACTCCAGCTGAGGGAATTAAAGATGATAAAACCCAATCCTTAAAAATACACAAGGTAGGGGGAAAATAAAGTGATTGTGCTGTTTTCACTCCCTATTTAATCTGCTGTATGACTCTCAGAGGGAAGCTTTGAAATAAAGAAACTCAAAACACCAAGTGGAAAGGTAGGTAGTTACTTGAGATGCTTACCCTGCTGCATGTTTCCCAGGCTCATCTGAATGATAGCTCTTGAGGCTGTTCTCAGGAGTTCACAAGAACAAGGCAAAATGCTGTTTGTGTTTGGCTTTTTATTAATCTGGCCTAAAGGCAGTTTTTAGGGATATTCTCACATGTACAGATGTCAAAGTAGCTCCCTGGAGGCAAAACACAAAAGCTTACTTCCATGAACATTTCTGCATGAGACTCCTGTGCTCGCTAAGTCCTCCTGTGCAGCCCACAGAAAAGATTGGGTGAATTTAAGGAGTGCAAAACATTCCTGTACAGATAGGTTCAAATGATCATGGAAACAATTAGAATAAAATAGAATAGAATAAACCAGGTTGGAAGAGACCTTCAAGATCATCGCGTCCAACCCATCAACCAATCCAACCCACCCAAACAACTAACCCATGGCACCAAGCACCCCATCAAGTCTCCTCCTGAACACCTCCAATGACGGCGACTCCACCACCTCCTTGGGCAGCCCATTCCAATGGGCAATCACTCTCTCTGTATAGAACTTCTTCCTAACATCCAACCTGAACCTCCCCTGGTGCAGCCTGAGACTGTGTCCTCTTGTTCTGGTACTGGCTGCCTGTCTACAACCTCCCTTCAGGTAGTTGTAGAGAGTAATAAGGTCACCCCTGAGTCTCCTCCTCTCCAGGCTAAGCAACCCCAGCTCCCTCAGCCTCTCCTCATAGGGCTTGTGTTCCAAGCCCCTCACCAACTTCATTGCCCTTCTCTGGACTCGTTCCAGCAAGTCAACCTCCTTCCTAAACTGAGGGGCCCAGAACTGGACACAGGACTCGAGGTGTGGCCTAACACAGTGCAGTGTACAGGGGCAGAATGACCTCCCTGCTCCTGCTGGCCACACTGTTCTTGATGCAGGCCAGGATGTCATTGGCTCTCTTGGCTGCCTGGGCACACTGCAGGCTCATGTTCGGCCTACCATCGACCAGTACCTAGAATATCTTTTAGCAAACCTTAGATTTTTTGTTTTTTTTTTTGTCAGAAACTCCAACCTCCAACTTTTTACAATTTTTTCCACTCTATAAAGACGTTTTATATAAAAATGGAAAACAAATTTGTAGCCTGCATATCGGTTTTGCTTTTGAGGAAGAAAATGACGTTTTTGTCAAAGTTTCATTTTATTCCACAGCTTCATTTTATTCCACATGTAGTGATGATAGAGCAAGGTTGAATGAAGTCTTCTCCCAGCCACTTCTAGTAGGAATTTGTCTTGAACTAATGTGAGAATTAAACACTTGACTTTTGTTTTGTGTTTAAACTTATTTTCTCAGTCTTTTAATCATGGATGCAGGAACAGGTGCAGAGGAGAGCAATGGGACTGGTGAGGGGTCTGGAGGGAAAGCTGTATGAGGAAAGGCTGAGTGAGCTGGGGTTGTTCAGCATGGAGAAGAGGAGACTTAGAGGGGACCTTATCATTCTCTACAACTATCTAAAAGGAAGCTGTAGTCCAATGGGGTTTGGGCTCTTCTCCCAGGCAACTAGTGACAGGACAAGAGGGCATGGTATGAAGCTGTGCCAGGGGAGGTTTATGTTAGATAGGAGGAAGCACTGCCTCACAGAAAGGGTGATTAGGCACTGGAATGGACTGTCCAGGGTGGAGTCATCACCCCTGGAGGTGTTTAAGGAAACAATGTGTGCGGAACTTGGTGGCATGGTTTAGCTGATATAGTGGTGGTAGGTCCATAGGCTGAACTTCATAGTATCATAGTATCAGTCAGGGTTGGAAGGGACCACAAGGATCATCTAGTTCCAACCCCCCTGCCATGGGCAGGGACACCCCACACTACATCAGGCTGGCCAGAGCCTCATCCAGCCTGGGCTTAAACACCTCCAGGGATGGGGCCTCACTTGATGATCTCAGAGGTCTTTTCCAGCCTCAGTGATTCTGTGATTCTGTGATTCTATGACAGACACAGAAACATAAGTCTTCTTTGGTTTGATTTTCTATTTTTTAATGTTGGTTTGGGGATTTTTTTCCCTACCTAGGGCTCTCTGCTGTGCTGTTGCTGCTCTTGCTGTTCCTGGTTCATGTCAGCCAGCTATTTGGATAAGCTTTGCATTTATGTTTTACTTTGTATTGAGTTGTTGCTTTCTGGCTGTGGTTTCCACCTCTAATTTTGTACATAATGAACAAGATAGAAGAAAAACAAACACAATAACAAAATATGTCATTATTCTCTGCGTCTTTTCCATGCTTTTTGCTAATAATATGCACATCACTTGCAGTGCTGCCAAAAGCATCTAAGCCTTAGTCAACTGCCTTTGGGACTGTAATTCCTTTATGATCTATTTCCATATTTATCTGAATGGTTTAGTAGAGTGGCTTGGAAAAGGTACAAGCAAATGTCTTTGGACTAAGTTTCTGTTGAATTAAAATGAACCATTTCACATATCATTGAGTACTGGCAGAATATGTTTTGGCCTTGAGAACATAAATAAAATTAATTTATTTGCCTTTCCTGCTATCTTACTTGAGCAGCAGATAGTCTTATCACAAGTCACTGCTAAACTAGCAACAGATTACAACTGAAGAAAAGTAATGGATACAAGATGCATGAAGGAACAGAGTGACAGAGTGCACTCTCGGCAAGGTTGTTGATGGTTCTTCACTATGAGAGTGGTGAAGCCCTGGAATGGGTTGTCCAGGGAGGTGGTCGAGGCCCCGTCCCTGGGGGTGTTTAAAACTGGTACAAAACTGGGAGGTGTGGCTGACACACAAGAAAGCTGTGCTGACTTTCAGAGAGGTCTAGAAAGGCTGAAGAGTTGGGCAGAGGTGAACCTTGTGGAGTCCTGCACCAGGGGAGGAATAATCCCATCTATCAGTACAGGTTAGGGGTTGACCTGCTGCAAAGCAGGTCCATAGAGAAGGACCTGGAGTGCTGGTGGAGACCTGAATGACCACGAGACATCAATGTGCCCTCATGGTCAAAAAGGTCAATGATATCATGGGGTGCATTAAGAGTGTGTTCAGGGACATTTTCACCCACCTCTACTCTGCCCTGGCGAGGCTGCTCCTGGAGTATTGTGTCCAGTTCTGGGCTCCCCAGTTCAAGAAGGACAGGGAACTACTGGAGAAAATCCAATGGAGTGTCACAAAGATAATTAGGGGACTGGAGCATATGTTTTACAGAAGAAGTTGAAAGACATGGAGCTCTTCAGTCTGGAGAAGACTGAGAGTCTTATCAGTGCTTATAAATATCTAAAGGGTAGAAGCCATGTGGATGGTGCTGGAGTCTTTTCAGTTCTGAGTGATAGGACAAGGGGGGTATGGGTATAATTTAGAACACAGAAGGTTTTGCTTGAGGGTGCCAGAACAGGCAGTCCAGGGGGATTGTGGAGACTCCTTCTCTGAAGACTTTCAAAACCAGCCTGGGTATGTATCTGTGCAACTTGATCTAGGTGTACCTGTGTCAACAGGAGAGTTGGACTAGATGATCACCAGAGATCCCTTCTAACCCCTACCATTGCATGATTCTGTGATTCATCTATCTATCTATCTATCTATCTATCTATCTATCTATCTATCTATCTATCTATCTATCTATCTATCTATCTATCTTCCTATTTGTCCTACACGTGGTAATAGAACACCTGCTACACAGAATTTGCTACATTTAGTTTTCTCTCCTTTAGTCCTTGCATATGGTGATATATCTGCAGGGTTGTTTCATGAGGAGAGGAAAGAGGAACATGACCTGCATTATTCATAGGGGAAAAAATATGATGAAAACATAGATGTGTCAAACTGAAGTCAATCATAAGGAAAATTGGCAATTAAACTTAACAACCTAAAATATGTACATAAGAGCCCAGTATAGCTGTCTCTGAAGGGCTGTGTTTCAAAAGATGTCTTTATAGTCAGAGGCAATAATGAGAACTTTCAAGATGTCTCTAGCACAGCTATCTGTGCTGTAGAAATCTATTCTTAACAGGGTGTTCCAATCTCCTTTTGCAGACTGCTATCAGAAACAGCTACTCCTAGAAAGCCCCTCATCTCATCCTGATTAACAGATTTAAAATGTCAGATAAAATGTGATTTAGTAATACCTTTTTCTCTCCAACAAGAATAAAAAGAATCTGGCTGAGCAACTCAGGTGTACCTGCTTCTATCATGGGTGCTTAAAAGTTCACTGAGATGAAACCCCCTTACAATGTTACAGAAATCGAAGTATTCCACTATTTTTTGATATTGTGATAGAGCTGTCTTCCATGGCAAGCCTCATGGTGAAAATTGTGCATGTGTTGTGTATTCAGGATCCTTAACAATTCTGCAGTGAGTAAGGATTGAATATTGACAACTATGCTTCAACAGGGGTATGAGATTTAATCTTATGCTTGTGTATGATCATCAAATGTTTGCGTAAGTGAATCAATACAGATTCCAAACAAAGGTAGCAAGATGCACATAAAAATATTTGGAAGAAAGAATACCATTTTTCTTATAGAGTCAAAAATAATAGTCAATGCATTTTTGTATGTAGATGTGGATATTTTAGATAGAGACTTGCATCTGTGAGCCAGCAGGTGCTGAAAACATTGGGAATTGCTCAAAAATGTCAGGAGGTTCATAGTATCATAGTATCATAGTATCATTCAGGGTTGGAAGGGACCACAAGGATCATCTAGTTCCAACCCCCCTGCCATGGGCAGGGACACCCCACACTAGATCAGGCTGGCCAGAGCATCATCCAGCCTGGGCTTAAACACCTCCAGGGACAGGGCCTCAACCACCTCCCTGGACAACCCATTCCAGGGCTTCACCACTCTCATGGTGAAGAACCTCCTCCTCACATCTAGCCTGAATCTCCCCACCTCCAGCTTCATTCCATTCCCCCTAGTCCTATCACTACCTGAGATCCTGAGAAGTCCCTCCCCAGCCTTCCTGTAGGCCCCCTTCAGATACTGGAAGGCCACAATGAGGTCACCTCGGAGCCTTCTCTTCTGCAGACTGAACAGCCCCAACTCCTTCAGTCTGTCCTCATAGGAGAGGTGCTCCAGCCCTCTGATCATCCTTGTGGCCCTTCTCTGGACACCTTCCAGCACCTCCACATCCCTCTTGTAATAGGGGCTCCAGAACTGGACACAGTACTCCAGGTGGGGTCTCACCAGGGCTGAGTAGAGGGGGAGGATCACCTCCCTCGACCTGCTGGCCACACTTCTCCTGATGCAGCCCAGGATCTGATTGGCTTTGCGGGCTGCAAGTGCACACTGAGAGCTCATGTTGAGCTTTTTGTCCACCAGCACCCCCAAGTCTCTCTCCTCAGGGCTGCTTTCCAGCCAGTCACTGCCCAGCCTGGATTTGTGCCTGGGGTTGCCTCGACCCAGATGCAGGACCCTGCACTTGCTCTTACTGAACTTCATGAGGTTGGCTTGTGCCCACCTCTCCAGCCTGTCAAGGTCCCTCTGGATGGCCTCCCTTCCCTCCAGCGTGTCTGCTGCACCACACAGCTTGGTGTCATCAGCAAACTTGCTGAGGGTGCACTCAATGCCACTGTCCATGTCCCCCACAAAGATGTTGATCAAGACAGGTCCCAGGACTGATCCCTGAGGGACTCCACTTTTCACTGGCCTCCACTGGGACATGGAGCCATTGACAGCCACTCTTTGGGTTGGTTGCATTGTTGCTGACCACCTCAATTGCTGAATTGAAATTCATTTAATTTATATAACAAAAATACTGAACTGAAAATCCCTAATGTCTGTCTAGCTGCAGAGTTTCTAGGTAAAAGGATCAGCTGTGGTAGTGAAACCATAAAGTGGTCTAATATGAAGTCTCCACTGCTGGGGAGTGAGATTAGAGCAGATAGTCAGTGCAGCAAATCTCTTTACCATCTGTTCCTTCAGCTTCTTGACCAGGTTGCAAGGCAGGCAGTATTCTCCCTTTTGTCCTATTAAAAGTGACATATGCTGTCTTCTGCATCAAGGCATTTGATGTAGTTCAACCTTCACATATTCTGAACTGAAATCTGACAGAGCAGACCTGGATCAAACTATAGAATATTATCCTTCAAGGGTTGTCCACTGAAGCATTAAGCTCACTAAATGTAACCTCAATGTAAGCAGTGATAAGCTAAGCTATAGGAACAAGTCCTAAATGAACTAATCTGTGTACTGGAATAATAAAATGATGTTGTTTTTTTCCCATAGTGTTTGATCTCACTAAAGCAACTTTCTTTCCCCAAGTCACTATGGTAGTCCATTTAAAGTTAGCATGGTATTTCTGCATGGCTTTGCCCTGCTCACATACAGCCATGTCATCAACAGACTTACCCAAAGTACAGAAGAAGATCAGAGAATTATTAAGGCTGGAATAGACCTCTGAGATCATCAATTCCAGTCTATGGACCTAAAACCACCACACTGACCAGACCATGTCATTAAGTGCCACATCAAATCTTAAACACCTCCAGGGACTGTGACTCCACCACCACCCTGGGCAGCCCATTCCAGTCTCTAATTACCCTTTCCATGTGAAAATGCTTCCTAACATCCAAACTAAACTTCCTCTGGCACAGCTTCAGGCCATGCCCTCTGGTCTGTCACAAGTTGCCTGGGAGAAGAGCCCAACCCTCACCTTACTACAATTATATTTAGAATTATATTTAATAAGCAAAACAAAAGCAATTTTGGAAATCTATTTTCTTAGTAGATTCTGTTTCCTTTTTTCTTCTATTTTTCATTGTCTTTTCAAATAAAGAAGTAGCAATACCTTTCAAGGAGAAAAAAAATAATCAAAATCAGCTAGTGCACAACTGAATTAACCGCCCTCAAAAGCTGCATATATTCCCTGACGTCTTATGCTTTTGTGGTGACATTGCCTCCCCTTGTTTTTACTTCCTTTTGGCCTTGTAGGGTAGAATTTCCATCTGGTTAAATGTAGTCAGTCTTTTTGACACTGAATTGCCTCTGTAAAGAAATCAGCCAAGATAATTATTTGTATTCTCAAGGTGCTTTCACCTTGTCTTGCACTTTACAAAGGTCTATTTGGCACTGGGCAAATAAAGCACAATTAATGATGCACTGTTAGAAAGTGACTCTTCAGCCACAGTGCAGGTGTGCAGGCTTTTGAGGGAAAAGCCATTTGCATTTACATCTTCTCAGGATATCTGGTAGTGGTAGGACTAGGGGGAATGGAATGAAGCTGGAGGTGGGGAGATTCAGGCTAGATGTGAGGAGGAAGTTCTTCCCCATGAGAGTGGTGAAACCCTGGAATGGGTTGTCCAGGGAGGTGGTTGAGGCCCCATCCCTGGAGGTGTTTAAGCCCAGGCTGGATGAGGCTGAGGCCAGCCTGATCTAGTGTGGAGTGTCCCTGCCCATGTCAGGGGGGTTGAACTAGATGATCCTTGTGGTCCCTTCCAACCCTGACTGATACTATGATACTATGATTTCCTGTGTTTAAGATGGGGATATATCCAAATGTTGTGGGTTGGATTTGCACCCACAACAAACTGGGTATTTACCCTCCAGAGTGAATTTATCACTGTAACTCAGAGTTTTGGAAACAAATGAAATTATATTTACAAAAGTGGACTAAATATAAAAGCATAAAAGGCAATAAACTTATACAAGGTATATTTATATATCTTTACAGTTCAACAACACTAGAATACCCCCTGGTACAGACTCACACCCACCCTGGGTAGCCCAGAGGGCTATATTAACAGCCAGCCTGGGGTCTCTCCCTCTCTCCCCACCCTGTACCTTACACATTCTAAAGAGAAAACAGTTCATCCTGCATGCAAGGTCAGAGATAAGGCAGACAGAAGCAAAGCAGAAGGGGCAGCCCAGAGAGGAAATGAAGAAGCGAGCAAGAACACTCTGTGTTCCTAAACAATATAGGAATTTGCAGACGGGGCAGCCCAGAGAGGAAAAGAAGAAGAGTGCAAGAACACTCAACACAGTCTCAGGCTGGGCTATTGGAGGTTTAGGCTGGAGGTTAGGAGGAAGTTTTACACAGAGAGTGATTGCCCATTGGAATGGGCTGCCTGGGGAGGTGGTGGAGTCACCGTCATTGGAGGTGTTCAGGAGGAGACTTGACAGAGTGCTTGGTTGCATGGGTTAGTTGGTTGGGTGGTGTTGGATGATAGGTTGGACGCGATGATCTTGAAGGTCTCTTCCAACCTGGTCTGGTCTATTCTATTCTATTCTATTCTATTCTATTCTATTCTATTCTATTCTATTCTATTCTATTCTATTCTATTCTGTTCTGTTCTGTTCTATTCTATTCTATTCTATTCTATTCTATAGGAATTTGCAGAACCAAACTTATCTCTGTTACTTGCTCAGCCTCTTAGAAAAATTTGTCCATCCCCTGGACTGAATTCTCTGGAAAAATCTAATTCTTATGCACAATTAAGCATAGTCTTTAAACCATAACATCAAAGAATGACCACTTTCTTTTAGAATAGAATAGAATAAACCAGGTTGGAAGAGACCTTCAAGATCATCGCGTCCAACCTATCACCCAACACCACCTAATCAACTAACCCATGTAACCAAGCACCCTGTCAAGTCTCCTCCTGAACACCTCCAGTGATGGCAACTCCACCACCTCCACGGGCAGCCCATTCCAATGGGCAATCACTCTCTCTGTGTAAAACTTCCTCTTGACCTTCAGCCTGAACCTCCCCTGGTGCAGCCTGAGACTGTGCCCTCTTGTTCTGGTGCTGGCTGCCTGGGAGAAGAGACCAACCTCTGCCTGTTTACAACTCCCCTTCAGGTAGTTGTAGAGAGCAATAAGGTCACCCCTGAGTCTCCTCCTCTCCAGGCTAAGCAGCCCCAGCTCCCTCAGCCTCTCGTCATAGGGCTTGTGTTCCAAGCCCCTCACTAACTTCATTGCCCTTCTCTGGATCCGTTCCAGCAAGTCAACATCCTTCCTAAACTGAGGGGCCCAGAACTGGACACAGTACTCGAGGTGTGGCCTAACCAGTGCAGTGTCCAGGGGCAGAATGACCTCCCTGCTCCTGCTGGCCACACAGTTCTTAATGCAGGCCAGGATTTTCTTGTGCATTAAAACAAAAGAAGAGCTAAACAAATAAATCATGAATCACAGGGAGTAAAATTCAACCTGCTGAAATTCCACCAGACGTTTGGCCCCCAAGGAGGGGCCAGAATCTGATGTATTGTGGATTCTTTCCTATGTCAAAAAAAAAGCACATTCTCTTTTTTTCCAGGTGAGCATTTCCAAGGGCCCTCATACAGCACACAGAAACAGAGAACAATTATTATATATTCATTTTTATGTCACAGAATTTTCATTCTTATTTGCCCAGTATTTAATAATAGCACATAATATTTGAGAGCAGCCCTGAAGAAAAGGACTTGGGGGTGCTGGTTGATGAGAAGCTCAATGTGAGCCACCAGTGCGCACCTGCAGCCCAGAAAGCCAATCCCATCCTGGGCTGCATCAAGAGAAGCATAGCCAGCAGGTCAAGGGAGGTGATTCTCCCCCTCTACTCTGCTCTGGTGAGACCCCACCTGGAGTAGTGCATCCAGTCCTGGAGCCCCTACTACAAGAAAGATCTGGATGTGTTGGAGTGTGTCCAGAGAAGGGCCACAAGGATGATTAGGGGACTGGAGCACCTCTCCTATGGAGACAGACTGAGAGAGTTGGGGCTGCTCAGTCTGGAGAAGAGATGTCTGCGAGGAGACCTTATTGTGGCCTACCAGTATCTTAAGGGGGCCTACAAGAAGCTGGTGAGGGACTTTTTAGGGTGTCAGGTAGTGATAGGACTAGGGGGAATGGAGGAAGAGAAAAAAGAAAGAAATGCGTAGATTCAGATTGTTAGGAAGAAGTTCTTCACCATGAGGGTGGTGAGACACTGGACCAGGTTGCCCACAGAGGTGGTAGAAGCTCCATCCCCAGAGGTTTTCCAGGCCAGGCTGGATGTGGCTCTGGGAAGCCTGATCTAGTGTGAAGTGTCCCTGCCCATGGCAGGGGGATTGGAATTGGATGATCCTTGAGGTCCCTTCCAACCCCAACAATTCTATGATTTACAATTTTAAAGTATTGTGTTTTTATTATAAAAAGCTGGACATTTATTTTCATTTGCTTAACTGTTTGTAAGGACAGACCACTTCTGTCCCAATAAATGCTGCTCTCTATGTCTCTGTGTACATACCAGACCAAAGTAAAACCAGTCTACATGCATTCAATTCTCTTAGGCCTTTGAACCAAGCCAGTGAATGAAGGCAGCTGGGAATGTCTTGTGGCAGCCAAACCCTGAAATATTAACAAAAGCAGCTAGAGAAAATCTTTCCAAGTCAGCAACACCATTATTCCAGTTGTATCCATAGCAAGAAAAGTAGATTACAGTGCTTAGTTCATGAGCCTTTTTGGCTGCCAGGCAGGCTTTGTGTGTGGCTGTGTACACAACCACCAATACTTGGCAAAGAAAGGATGGCTATCAATGTTAGCATGCAAGAAATGCATGAACAGGTGAGATCTTTCAAAACTGTGCTGTTTCCCTTCTGTCAGACACCACTGACTGCTGTCCAGGACCTGGGAACAGCACTGCAAGGCTCATCATCTGCTCAGTGCAGTTGGAGTTTCAGTTGTATGCAGCGGTTGTTGAGCTCTGTAATTAAAATGGCTACATTAAAGCATCCAGCTGTTGGATCCACATTGTGCCTTCAGATGCATGTGTGTGGCTTCCATGCTTCAATGGGAATAGTGTATGCACAGCTGAGGAAAGAATCTGGCTGTGTGTGTAGGCGTACACATCTACATCTCTGTATATACAGCAGTTGTAAAGAGAAAGATGTTTTCCTGAATGATAATATTAGTTCCCCCATTTCTGCTCTGTCCTGTTTCTCTGTAGAGTCCTGGGATTTGGTGTGTAGCAGTTTTATTTGGGAAGCAAGGAGGAAGTTTGTTTCAACCAGGGGAAGGGAATGGAAAGGAAGGGAAGGGAAGGGAAGGGAAGGGAAGGGAAGGGAAGGGAAGGGAAGGGAAGGGAAGGGAAGGGAAGGGAAGGGAAGGGAAGGGAAGGGAAGGGAAGGGAAGGGAAGGGAAGGGAAGGGAAGGGAAGGGAAGGGAAGGGAAGGGAAGGGAAGGGAAGGGAAGGGAAAAAAGATCAAATATTTTGTTTGTGTTTGAGACAGGAAGCAGTTATACTAAAATATCCCAGAAAGGCTATTCTTGCTGTACTACTGACCCAGCCAAAGCCAAGTGCTTCTGGAAATCTTTCAAGAAATCCTGTTTGAGTTATTTCCAGTCTTGCTTCCAGACCAGAGAGGCTTGGATAAGCCACACAAAAGTTTGAACACTTATCAGCTGCTTCTTCCTGTTGCCTCTCCCCACCTAAATGAGAACCCAGACACATCTTTTAACTCTTCATGAATGTGGCCTGCCCTTCTGCAGTCGTCTCTGACTGGTTTTCCACCCATACAGGTCAGACAGCTGAAAGAACTGAATGTAGCTTTTCTAACTGTAAAGGAAAGCATGCTAAGACAGATAAGTTGTGAAACGACATCCAAACACTGAGCAAGAACTGATGGTGATATTGTCCTTCCTCCCATTGTTCCTTTTTGTGCACTGCAAGATTTTTGAACATCAGTATGTATGCATCCTCCCTGGCACAGTGATTGCAGCTTATTCAGTAATAATATGACAGATATTTGTCTGTTACAGAAGTGATGCTGCATTTCTCTCTTGGGCTGCCTTAATGTATTTGCATGCAGCTGCACTTGTAGTTCAGGCAGCAACTGTGACTGCTATTTTTACTCTTTTTTTTTTCAGAACAGAGCTAAGAATATGAATAAATTGTTCTCTGAGGGAGCGTTTGCCCTGACCTCATTCTTCACATAGTCACCCACGTTTGGTTGGAATTGAAGACAGAGGTGGTTCATTCCAAACTCTAATTGAACTGCTTTTCTCATTCTTAGTTATCATAAAGAATTAAGTATTGGACCTTAACTATATAAAAAAAAACCAAAACAAGTCTGTTTGAGACCCCACCTGGAGCACTGTGTCCAGATCTGGAGCCCCTAGTACAGGAAGGGTCTGGAGGTGCTGGAAGGTGTCCAGAGAAGGGCCACAAGGATGAGCAGAGGGCTGGAGCTGCTCTGCTATGAGGACAGACTGAGGGAGTTGGAGTTGTTCAGCCTGGAGAAGAGAAGGCTTCCAGGAGACCTAATTGTGGCCTTTCAGTATCTGAAGGGGGCTACAAGAAAGCTGGTGAGTGATAGGACTGGGGGGAACGGAGCAAAGCTAGAAATGGGTAGATTGAGGTTGGATGTTAGGAAGAAGTTCTTCCCCATGAGGGTGGTGAGAGACTGGCACAGGTT
This sequence comes from Melanerpes formicivorus, assembly GCF_026170545.1. NCBI lineage: Eukaryota > Metazoa > Chordata > Aves > Piciformes > Picidae > Melanerpes > Melanerpes formicivorus. The sequence goes on along the minus strand of NW_027142599.1, from coordinate 20,293 downwards.
GCCCAGGGAGGTGGTGGAAATCTCATCCCTGGTGGTTTTGAAGGCCAGGCTGGATGTGGCTGTGAGCAACCTGCTGTAGTGTGAGGTGTCCCTGGCCATGGCAGGGGGGTTGGAACTGGCTGATCCTTGAGGTCCCTTCCCACCCTAACAATTCTATGATTCTATGATTCTAAGAACAAGAAAAGAAGACTGTGATTCTGTCAGAGATATTTTTCTGCTTCCTAAAACAATATTTGAGGTGAATCATCCATAACTAAGCTTCCTTATTCCTATAGTCTAACAAATCTTTGTGTTTTCATTCCTGTTTGGTAGGTCCTATGTCTCAATCACCTAGTCATATATAGTCTTAGCCTGGATTATTTTCTGCTATGAGACAGGTTTTCTTGTCATATAATATTCCCTTATACTGCAGGCATAGGAATTTACTTGAGTATTCCAGTAATGTTTACTTTGGGACAAATACATAAGTGTAGCTGACTCTATACACTTGCTCAGTACCTCCTTGTTACTAAATTGAAGGATCTTGTTACCATTTTGAAACACAGAATCTCATGTGAAGCTCAGATCAGTTTAGATCAGTTTAGAGCAGTATCATCACCATGGATCTTCCAAGATTTCTATGTTAGCATCTCCTCTCCTGTTAGTATCATAGAATCATCCAGGCTGGAAAGGACCTCTGACATCATCAGGTCCAACCATTTTGCCACTCCACCAAGTCTGTCATTACACCATGTCCCCAGGTACCAGATTTCAAGGCTTTTAAATACATCCAGAGATGGTGACTTAACTACCTCATAGAATCATAGAATTATTAAGGTTGGAAAAGAACTTTAAGATCAAGTCCAACCTTCTACCCAAGAAGGGCATGGACCTGATGGAGTGGGTCCAGAGGAGGACCACAAAAATGATCAGGGGATTGGAGCACCTCTGCTACAGTGACAGGATGAGGGAACTGGGGTTGTTCAGCCTGGAGCAGCCTTCCAGCACCTGAAGGTAGCCTACAGGAAGGATGGAGAGAGACTGTTTACAGAGGCCTGCAGTGACAGAATGAGGGACAATGGCTTCAAACTAGGGAAGAGCAGAGATAGTTTGGATGTTAGGAACAGGTGTATTTCTATGAGGGCAGTGGAACACTGGAACAAGTTGCCCAGCAAGGTGGTTGGGGCTCCGTCCCTGGAGATATTCAAAGTGAGGCTTGACAGGGCTCTGGGCAGCCTGATGTAGTTGAGGATGTCCCTGCTGACTGCAGAGGGGGTTGGACCAGATGACCTTCAGAGGTCCAATCCAACCTGGCCCATTCTATGATGTCTATGATCTCCATGACTACTAGACCATGTCCATCATTTTTTGAACACCTATCATTTATGTTCTTTATTCTTTAGTCTCCGTCTCTCTTGATGTTTTCCTTGATGGTTGAAGTCTAGGCACATACTGTTTCCAAGCTTCTGGCTTACCAGGCAATCAAGATTTCCCTTTGTCAGTTACATTTCTAATTATTTTCCAAACTCTAACTCTTCCTGATAACTGCAAACTTTGTTAATGATATTCTTATGTTATCTTGCAAGTCATTCATAAAACCACATTAAAATATATCACCTATGCATTACCTGTGGGATCACACTAAAAGCATACCTGCTTGATGGCAATTTCTCTGACATCTGTCACTTAGTTAATAGACAATATAGGTACCATTAACAGTGTTAAAACAAAATATCCTGAGATACACAGTCCAAGGTTTGACTGAGCTTTGGTTATATACACTAATATTACTAGCTATGCCAATGGCATCCTGGCCTGCATCAAGAGCAGTGCGGCCAGCAGGAGCAGGGAGGTCATTCTGCCCCTGTACACTGCACTGGTTAGGCCACACCTCGAGTCCTGTGTCCAGTTCTGGGCCCCTCAGTTTAGGAAGGATGTTGACTTGCTGGAACGAGTCCAGAGAAGGGCAACGAAGTTGGTGAGGGGCTTGGAACACAAGCCCTATGAGGAGAGGCTGAGGGAGCTGGGGTTGCTTAGCCTGGAGAAGAGGAGACTCAGGGGTGACCTTATCACTCTCTACAACTACCTGAAGGGGGGTTGTAGACAGGTGGATGATGGTCTCTTCTCCCAGGCAGCCAGTACCAGAACAAGAGGACACAGTCTCAGGCTGCGCCAGGGGAGGTTTAGGTTGGATGTTAGGAAGAAGTTCTGTACAGAAAGAGTGATTGCCCATTGGAATGGGCTACCTGGGGAGGTGGTGGAGTTGCCGTCATTGGAGGTGTTCAGGAGGAGACTTGATGGGGTGCTTGGTGCCATGGGTTAGCTGTTTGGGTGGTTTGGATTGGTTGATGGGTTGGATGCAATGATCTTGAAGGTCTCTTCCAACCTGGTTTATTCTATTCTATTCTACTAAGTGATTGTAGAAATAGCATTGACAAGACCTGACCAATAGGTCTGAGTGAAAATTTGTTGTGTAATGGAAAGCTGGATTTTTTTGATCTTGAATTCTAATATTGCCAGGAAAAAAAATTAAATCATGCTAGCTATGCAGAATCTATTTTCCAGAACACTAGTTTGAGAGGCACTAATTATATTTTACTAATTAGCAATGCAATCTATCATCAACTGTATTATGCTTTTGTTTAGGGTCAAGAGAGAATGTCTTTAGGCAGGACAGTTCTTCATAGAAAGAGTGATTTGCCATAGGAATGGGCTCCACCAGGGAGGTGGTGGAGTCACCATCACTGGAAGTGTTTAAGAAGAGATTGGATGGGGTGCTTGATGCCATGGTTTAGTTGATTAGATAGTGTTGGATGATAGGTTGGACTTGATGATCTCAAAGTTCTTTTCCAACCTTGTCTATTCTATTCTATTCTATTCTATTCTATTCTATTCTATTCTATTCTATTCTATTCTATTCTATTCTATTCTATTCTATTCTATTCCATTCCATTCCATTCCACTCCACTCCACTCCACTCCACTCCACTCCATTCCATTCCATTCCATTCCATTCCATTCCATTCCATCCTATCCTATCCTATGCTATCCTATGCTATCCTATGCTATCCTATGCTATGCTATGCTATGCTATCCTATCCTATCCTATCCTATCCTATCCTATCCTATCCTATCCTATCCTATCCTATCCTATCCTATCCTATCCTATCCTATTCCTGCTTCTCATCTGATTTAATTGATAATCATTTCAGCTAAAACAAGTGGCATCAAATTGACCAGAACAAGATTACAAGGTAGTGAGTAAAGGCAGGGAAGTAGAAGAGTGGCAGAAGACAAGGTGAACGTACAGCACAGCAGAATAAATCCATAACAGCATGCTTTATAACAGAGTGGTTGGGGGGAAACAAAATCAGAATATACTAGCAGGTTTTGAATATGTATTTTACTTCTGTAATAGCATCTGTACCACCATTATTTTTACTTCATAGTAGACTTAGACTAAAGTGAACTCCTGGTTGCATGTTAAATACTTGCTTTTAGCTTGTTTTATCTATTGGTCATTAGCTATAATCAGAATGGCAACTGTTCTTATTGCTAGTTACAACAACCCCCCCCAAGAAATATGATTTAATGTAGCAATTCAACAAATTTACACATCTCACAGCATCAACATGAAATGCAAGAGCTACAAAAATAGACAACAAATGTCACATTGGCTCACTGAAAGGCTTAGAGCAATAAAAGGAATAAATCAAATACTTCAAAATGAGAATGTTATTGTCCTTTACAACTCAACACATTTACAGCATGGATAAATCACAGGGCTGGATGTGCTTGTAATGAAGAAGTGTGCAGCTTAAGAAAGAATTGGACTCAGTTAGAGTAATATTTCATAAAAGCCACCAATAATATATTTGTTAAAAAGACTTAAAGGCAGCAATATGTAGTACACTGTATGCATATTGCAGTGCCAAAACAAACACAGCCACATAAATGCAAGACCAATTTGGAGAAGCAGCTTCTAGACTGTAATCCTGATGATGAAACCTGTGATTATGGGTGCAACCCTGCAATCCCCAGCAATTGTACTAGGTTTATTCAAGCCAGTAATTGAGTTGGGCATTCTCACATTCTGAATGTTGCTAAATTCTTCTGAATCACCACACATTAAACACCTAAACTCAACTTGCTCTGCTTTGTGCACAAGTCCATTGCTACTGCTTGCTCACTGTTTCACGTGTGATTTTACATTAACATTGTCGCTGTTTTGTCACTGCTCTTTTGCTTCTGCCATGGTTCTTTCTCAAGGTTCCTCTCTCCTTAAGCAACCTCTAATTCCCCTTTCATTTCCACCCATCTGGTTCCTATAAATTTTGATTCTGGTCTCTGTTCTTTCACCATGACCACTTATGTTGGCCCTAAAGTGTCACAACATTGTTAGCTTGCTCTTTCTTGTTTTGTGGTTTTTCTCTCTTTTTTCTTTTTCCCTAGTGAAAAAAACCACACAATACAATCAAACCAAAACCAAAGGCACCCCCATCCCCAAAGAAACAAATAAACAAACAAACTCCCAAAGCCCAACAATACCCCAGACTTAAATTAATAGTTTTTGCCTGTCCGTATTTGGCTGCTCTCTTGTTTGGTCTGTAAGGACTGATTTGTAACATTTTCCTTTCTTTTGTTTCTCAATCACCCCCAAACTCTCATATATTTAAAAATGGTGAACTTGAAATGACTACTTATACCTTCATGGTCAGAGTTTCTGCATTTGTAGACATTTAGAAACGATGCTGGGACAAAAACTTCAAACACAAGTCAACAAGAGGGCCTGATGGACTCGATGATCCTCGAGGTCCTTTCCAACCTAAGCGATACTGTGAAACTCTGTTTTAGGTTACTGATGGGAGAGAAAAGTCAACAGGTGAACTTAGCTGAAGATGTTACTTGCTAGAGAACAAGAAAAATCCAGCCTGTCCTTCTGCCTCTACATATAATGATTTTTCCTATAACGAGTCTGGATGCATGAGAAAAGCTTCAAGAAATTGCTCAAATAAGCAAGCTAGAGAGTCTATCTTAATCTACAATTAATCCTCTGAAAATGGGGGGGTTGGATTGTCTAGACTTCTGGGAAAGTCTGCCTGTCTCTCTTCTGAGTACCTCCAAAGCATGATACATTAAACCAAGATAAATACATTTGAAACAAATTAAATAAAGCAAATTCTGGGAGTGTCTGCTTCTCCTCAGTGACTAGTTTATTTACCTTGTTAATCTAGATGACTGATTTAAAGAAGATCCTTAAATATGAAAATAATATTTGAGAGTGACATTGTTCTCATTGTTGCTAATGACTCCTTACTGAGTGAATGTTTCAGGCACTGTTCTCTTCCCTGGATTCTCATCATACTGGTCGTTCCATAGTTACAAAATAATCTTACTGATGATTCAAATATAAAGACATGTAAGGATATTTTACTGGAGGTTAGGGTGTTAAATAATCATCTGTAGAGGTTCTCCACCCAGCTGGTAAGTGTGTGTTCACCACAGACTAAGAAAAATACAGAAAGTAACATTTGTCTTCGGATAAAGAGTGAAAAAAAGAATTGTTAGTCAAGTCTGCCTTCCTTGGCAGTAGTGGCAAAACTCAGTGACAAGTGAGGGTTTTTTTAAAGGACTGAAAGAGAGATAAAAAAATTATTAACTCTTTGGGGCTTGCTGATTCAATTTCTTCAGAGCTGGAGGGGAAAGAAAAAGGAATATTCTTTTCTTGGTATTTGTGAGGCTACTGCTCAAGGGAAGGTGCTTGCATCAGAATATCAAGAAAGTGATGTTAAAAAAAAAAAGAAAGCACAAACTTACCAACTGTCTTCTTCTTTAGTCTTCTTTCAGTGACCCCACAGCTGTAAATTTAGGAAGAGTCCAATTACAGTAAATTAGAACGTTAGAAATGAGTTTAATGACCTTTAAAATTAAGGCAATGTGGTAAATAAAACCAACCACCAATGCTCTAACTTACAGATGCTATGGAAATTATGCATGCCAGCCACCACAACACCACAGCAAGGTTCACCTCTAGGTTTCTGCTGAATCATTATGCTAAAGAGAGTCTTCTATGAATTTCTTCTTGTTAATAGCGATACAGCTTGAGCTGGGTGCCTCCAAAGAGGGACCTCAAACAAATAACTCCCTCTTGTAAATTCCCCATCTCATGCAACAGTTCAGACCAGTAGCATGAGATTTAACACATCCAAGTGCCGGGTTCTGCACATTGGCCACAACAACCCCATGCAGTGCTACAGGCTGGGGTCAGAGTGGCTGGAGAGCAGCCAGGCAGAGAGGGACCTGGGGGTGCTGGTCGATGGTAGGCTGAACATGAGCCTGCAGTGTGCCCAGGCAGCCAGGAGGGCCAATGGCATCCTGGCCTGCATTAAGAACAGTGTGGCCAGCAGGAGCAGGGAGGTCATTCTGCCCCTGTACACTGCACTGGTTAGGCCACACCTCGAGTCCTGCGTCCAGTTCTGGGCCCCTCAGTTTAGGAAGGAGGTTGACTTGCTGGAACAAGTCCAGAGAAGGGCAACGAAGTTAGTGAGGGGCTTGGAACACAAGCCCTATGAGGAGAGACTGAGGGAGCTGGGGCTGCTTAGCCTGGAGAGGAGGAGACTCAGGGGTGACCTTATTGCTCTCTACAACTACCTGAAGGGGGGTTGTAAACAGGCAGAGGTTGGTCTCTTCTCCCAGGCAGCCAGCACCAGAACAAGAGGACACAGTCTCAGGCTGCGCCAGGGGAAGTTCAGGCTGGAGGTCAGGAGGAAGTTTTACACAGAGAGAGTGATTGCCCATTGGAATGGGCTGCCCGGGGAGGTGGTGGAGTCGCCGTCACTGGAGGTGTTCAGAAGGAGACTTGACAGGGTGCTTGGCTACATGGGTTAGTTGATTAGGTGGTGTTGGGTGATAGGTTGGACGCGATGATCCTGAAGGTCTCTTCCAACCTGGTTTATTCTATTCTATTCTATTCTATTCTATTCTATTCTATTCTATTCTATTCTATTCTATTCTATTCTATTCTATTCTATTCTAATCCTAGGTTTTGGGGTCTTCCTGTTTTTCACTGGGTCCCTTCATTGTCTCCAGGTAGGCTGTTTTCTTTCCTTATGTCAAAGGGGTTTGTGGGAATAATTGTTACTGTGGTCTTATTTTCACTTGTATTTTGTTTCTTCAAGGCCCAGGAAAGAGTGAAGAGTACCTTTCTTGAGAAAGATGTGATTTTTGTCACAAAGCAAACTCGCTATTCTTTATATCAATAGTAATTAAATGAGCCAGAATGTAGCGTAAAGCACTGTCTGATCATTTTTCTTCCTCTCTGTGACTCTACAGCTGTTTCACAGCACAGGTTGAGTCGCTACAATTTTCTGAAATCAGATAGGAGTGATTGATTCTATTAAAAAAGAAAAACCAATACACAAACAAACAGCAGACAAAAACCCTGGGTGCATGTGATGTAAGGTAATTTATCTGTGTAATGTAATCTCCAAGTGAGGGTTTACAGTCAGTTTGTTCAAGGACAGGTAAATTACTTTAAGAAGCTGAAGTCTCTAGAAGACTTTTCCATCACATTTTTCACTCCCTGATGGATAAATTTTAAAGTCAACTCGCTCTTCTTTTTTGATAATAAGTGCAAAGTAGGGTGGGTGGCACCAAGAAAAAAAACTAGCAGCCAGAAGGAAGATTTTAAATATGAGCTATTAGTTTTTCACCTGTCATACCAGAGTGGGTGGGTGACAAAGTGTGGAGTTAGCTGGAACAAAGTCCCATGACATTGCTTAAGAGGATTAAGAGGGGGAAAAAATAAATAATCACAGGTATGTTTATTATTGATATTCTGATTTTTTACTAGGGGTGTTCTTATTTTAGACTTAGAATTATCAGTAATGTCAGGTATTTTCAGAACTTCAGATAAACAAGGATTTACTAGCTCGCTGCTGTTACTCAGGCAACAGAAATCTGTTTCGTATAAGGAATAATTTTGCATCATTGAATTTCAAGTAAGCAAAAGTCAAGTATATTTTATAATTTTACAGTAAATCAAACCAGGGGAAGATGCCCTGCTGTAGGGGAATAAAGTTATGCTGGTTGTTAGAATACTTGATTTGGATGATACTCAAGAGAGGAGGTGCTTGGTAGGAAATATGGTGGAAAGCAGAGCCGCTGAATCACTGAGCCTCTGAATCACTGAGCCACTGAATCACTGCACTTCATTTTACTGCCTGCCAAGTGGGAGAAATAGGTTTGCAGTTTTTCACATTTTCTCTCTTCTTGCCTACTCATACTTAAGTCTATTTGGGTGTTGTTCTTGCCATCTGACTTTAATTAAGGCTGTGCTGTCAAACTGATCATAGAATCATTTGGTTTGTAAAAGACTTTTAAGATCATCAAGTTCAGCCATTGACCATACACTACCAAGTCTGCTGCTAAAACATTTCCCTAAGAACATATCTACCCATCTTTTAAATACCTCCAGGAAGTATGATTCAACCATTTCCCTGGGCAGCCTGTTCCAGGGCTTGACAACCCTTTCACTGAAAATATTTTTTATTCATGCCCAACCTAAACCTCCTCTGGCACACCTTAAGGCTGGTTACTTTTATCTTGCCACTTGGTACTTAAGGGAACAAGCCAGAACCCACCTGACTAGACTCTCCTTTCAGCAAGTTATAGGGAAACAGAAGTTATAGAGAACCTCAGCTTCCTTTTCCCCAAACTAAACAACCCACCTCCCTCATCTGCTGCTCACAGGACTTGTTCTCTACACCTTTTAGCAATTATATTGTCCTTCTCTGGACCTGCTCCAGCACCTTGATTTCTTTCTAGCCCATAACTGAAGACTATTCAAAGTAGGGTCTCACTAGTGTCAAGTACAAGTGTACCTCTCTAGTCCTGATGGCCACACTATTTCTGATACACAGGCAGGAATGCTATTGGCCCTCTTGGCCACTTGGGTATGCTGCTGGCTCATGTTCAGACAGCTGTCAACCCCTGCCCCACCCCCCCCCCCACCCCCTTACTTGTAGTGTTGCATGAGATTGTTGTGGCCCAAATGCAGGACCTGGCACTTGACCTTATTCAACCTTGTACAGTTGGCCTCACCCCATCAACTGATGAAAATTCTAGAGCAAGAACTCACTGTCTGAGTACAATTTGTCATGACTAACATGGGTAAAGTAGACTATAGGCTCAAAAAGGTGAATCATAACAGCTGGATCTATCAAAAAGAGACCTTCAACCTGCTCTTAACTGTCTGGTAAAGACAAGTTTGTAATTATTTGTGTATTTTGGGTACAAATCTAATACACTAGTAAGACGTGTGAAGTCCTGTTTTTCTACTTGCTTGAATTTTTCTGCTTGAAATCAGTCTGAAAATAAAAAAATGCTGATACAGAAAAAAAACAACACAGAGAAATATTCAATTAATTCTCATTTAAAATTAGATATGTAAACTAAAATAAGATTTACTGTACAGCAGGTGCTGCATACACCTCTTGCACGTCATACGCGAGTTTTAATTTGGAGAGACTTTCAAATGAAGAAAGAGTGAGGGGAGAAAATGGCCAATGTTTCCTTCAGCTCCTACACACAACACAGTGCTGAATATCCATCACTGTTCAGACTGGCACATAAAGCATCTCCTTGGCTCTTTCTACTGCACTATAACTCATCTTTGCAAGGAATTGTCACCCCTGTAACAACTTCAAGTTTTCCCCTGTGTGATGGTTTTAGGCTATGCCTTTAAAATTTTCCACAGATCTTGAACAGAAAGTAGTAAAATGTAAATAAATCACTAGTGGGTCTAAAAAGGAAAATAATAGTAGTTCTAACCAATCCCATTGGAAAGATAACAGCCTTGAGCTAGTAATGTAAACAATTTCTTGCTCTTCTTGCTTCCTCAGGCTGGGAGATACTAACTTGCTTCTGCTTGACCTTGACTGCATTGTTTTGGCTAAGTCTAATGTCCTTCTGCTCTTTTCTCTTGTTGCTTTTATGTACAGGGGAATATGGCAGGGCAGGGAAGGAGAAGCTATTAGCTCCCCCTGGTCTTTGGCCAGGGGGGTTCTTGTGCTGTCCTTAATTGTAAATACCTGTCAATACTGTAAATACTGTGTATTTGTACATATTCATTCCATTCCATTGTAGACTGTAGTTTTGCTTGTAAATGCAGCTTTCATTTGCTTCCAATGAGCTGAGCTGGTCTGGCAAATTTAATGTTAGGGGGGGAAATTTCAACCCACCACACCCTTGGCTTCATTTTCACAAGCAGTATCCAGGGAAAATTATTTACTGTGCCTGCAGAGGCAACACCAGAGGAAGAGATCTCTGTCACAGCAGGGCTGTGATGAGCATGACATGCTGATTTTACAACGTGCCTCGTCAGCATGAGGGAGTTGCTCTCTTAAGCCCACTTTACTGCTGGAGTAGTTGCAGTGCTACAAATGTTTGTGAGTCTGGAGATAGTGATGTTATTGCAAGAGCCTTTGATATGATACTCAGAGTGCTTCTATGGATCCTGACCAGGGGTTTTTTAGCACTGTGGAAGTGTGAGTGTGTCTGGAACACTATTGATGAGTTCATTTACTAGTCCTGACATTTAATAACAACAGTTCTATGTGCAGCCAGCCCTGATTGTCCCTGGTCTTTTCCCCTGGGATCTACCCACACCTAATTCACGGTCCAGGAGCTACCCTGCCAGGCCCACTCATGAGTCCATGTCCCAGCTGGCTTCTGTCTGTTCACACGGAGGTGCCTAATGCCTCCCACTTGTTGAGGTCTCTCTGGATTGCAGGATAACCTTCTGGCGTATCAGCCATTCCTCCCAGTTTTGTATCATCTTCAAACTTGCAACTTGTCATCTGGGTCAGTAACAAAGATATTGAATACCATCTGGCCATGGTAATTCAGCCAGTTTTCAATGCCTCACTGCCTGATCATACATCAACAACTTGTCTATGAGGATCTCTGGGACACACTATCAAAGACCTTCGAGAAGTTTGAGTAGACACTGCCCTCCCTTCATCTGCCAGTCATTTTGTCATAGCAGTTTATCAGGTTGGTCAAACATGATTTTCCCTTGATGAGTTTATACTGATTGCTCCTGATTTCCTCATCTTTAAAACTCCTAGAAATGGTTTACAGAATTAGCTTTTCCATCATCATGTCAGGGATCAAGGTGAGGTTGGCCAACTTGTTCTTCCCTAGGCCATCCCTCTTGCCAGAAGTTACATTTGCTTTCTTTCAGTCTTCAAGCATTTGTCTGAATTGCTATAACTGATGAAATGCTATTGAGAATGGTTTTGAAATGGCACCTGCAATCTCCCTCAGGTCATGTGTTTCTGTTCTGTCAAGGCCTATGAATGGCCAGTTTGCTTAAGTATTCCTCGATGTGATCCTTTTCCACTAATGATTCATCCTCCTTTCTCCAGATTATCTCCTTGGTCTCTGGGATATGGAGTTTCTGAAAGCTAGTTTTACTAGCAATGACTGAGGCAAAGAAGGCTTTCAGTTCCTCAACAATGTCCTGTGTAATCAGACCCCTGTGTAATTCAGCAGTGTGCCCCCATTTTGCCTATTTCTCGTTTTGTCACGTAGGTGTTTAGACAAGCATTTCATCTTGTCATTGTCATCCATGGCCAGGTTCAATTCCATTTGGGCTTCAGCTGTCTTAATTTCATCCTTGGAGGCTTAGAAAATGTCTCTGTATTCCTCATAGGTTTTCCAACTCTGCTTCACCACTCTCTGTGTGCTCACTTTTCGTGTTGGAGTTTGGCCAAGAGTTTGACCACATGAACTGGTAATGTCATTAAAAGATCCTTCAGTATTAGAGAACTGTCCTGTCACTGTCCTGTCAGCTAAGGATTTGGTGAACTGTCTTTATTGAGACCCCGAGTCATCAGGGAATTGTAGGTATGATTCCATTTATTTCTTCTGAAACATTTAAATGCACATTTAGGTTCCAAGGAATATAATTTAAAGGAAGTTACAAGCCTTTCAGACCTTGGACTAAGCTAAAGTTTCACATTGTCTTCCCAACTGGAGCAACTGTCTGAAGCATTAAAAATACAGAAGAGGGTAACTAGAAGTATTGTAGATTTTAATCCACTTGAGAAGTGCTTCAGATAGAGGAACATACTTGTTCTATTGCCCTCTCTAAGGTGATGTTCTTGTCTCAACTAGCACTAGCACCATAGGCCTTACACATATGGATTTAAGTTGCAGAGTTGACTTTTCTGCCTTTCCAGCCTGGAATGTACTTGAGCTATCCTCTTTTACTCCTTGTCTTGTACTTTGTTTTTGCATGAGATTTTCCTACTTTATGATTAGAATGGTGGTGTTTGTCTTTCAGAACTTCTGCAGCCTAGGGACAACTTCACTCTGATACATCACAATATTTGCATCTGGGAATATCTGGGTAGTTCAAATGATTCAAAATAGTAAAATCCCTTTTAAACATTCCATCAATATGAAATATTAATCATTATGCAGGCATCAATTTGGGAGCTTCTTCAGCAACTAGATATTGCCTTTTCCTGGTGAAGTATCTTTTATTATGCTGTTTTTCATAGATTGTCTTCTCTCACATTATTTTTTGCTGTTTTACTAATCTTGGGCTTTTTTTCCATTGGACAGAAAAAAAAACCCCAAAACCCACAACACTCAATTTAATGCAGCTGTACAAACTAAATGCACTTTGGAAGTGATTTTGCTCCTAACATCATACAGAATATGTAGTTCTATGGCATTTCAGCTGGTTAGATTTCCAAAGAACATTAGTTCTTGTAAAATTTTCACTCATGTCTGTATTTTACCCTGCTCTGTGTGTAAAAAGGTTGCAAAGATTGAATGCAGGGCCAATGGCATCCTGGCCTGCATCAAGAACAGTGTGGCCAGCAGGAACAGGGAGGTCATTCTGCCCCTGTACATTGTGCTGGTTAGGCCGCACCTCAAGTACTGTGTCCAGTTCCGGGCTCCTCAGTTTAGGAAGGATGTTGACTTGCTGGAGCGTGTCCAGAGAAGGGCAAGAAAGCTGGTGAGGGGCTTGGAACACAAGCCCTATGACAAGAGGCTGAGGGAGCTGGGGCTGCTTAGCCTGGAGAGGAGGAGACTCAGGGGTGACCTTATTGCTCTCTACAACTACCTGAAGGGAGGTTGCAGACAGGCAGAGGTTGGTCTCTTCTCCCAGGCAATCAGTACCAGAACAAGAGGACACAGTCCCAGGCTGTGCCAGGGGAGGTTTAGACTGGAGGTTAGGAGGAAATTTTACACAGAGAGAGTGATTGCCTATTGGAATGGGCTGCCTGAGGAGGTGGTGGAGTCACCATCACTGGAGGTGTTCAGGAGGAGACTTGATGGGGTGCTTGGTTGCATGGTTTAGTTGGTTGGGTGGTGTTGGTTGATAGGTTAGACACGATGATCTTGAAGGTCTCCTCCAACCTGGTCTATTCTATTCTATTCTATTCTATTCTATTCTATTCTATTCTATTCTATTCTATTCTATTCTATTGAATGTCAAGGCAACTGAAACAGGCTAAATACCTTGATACCTTGCAAAGGTGACAGGAGGAAATCAAACACTTCAAAGAACCAAAAAGAGCCTCCATTCAGAATGAAGATTTGTTTAAACTTAGCCAGTCTGAACTTAGCACAGACGTGTCTCTGCTCTCCACTCATGATTCACACCTTGGAGGCTTTTCTGTCAGTGACAACCAGTTGATGTGGGCTTATATTTTCTAATTTTTTTTGGTTTATGCAACAGAAACAGAAGGTCTGTCCTGAAAGGCAGGAAACAACACACCTTTGACACTGGAAGCTATTGTTACTGCATGCTAAACATCTGGATTCAGCTCCCTTGTCAGATAAATTCTTCTCCTTTTATTCCCAGGTAACGCCCCTTCCAGTGAGCTGTAAATTAGCCTGGACAGGGAAGCAATTAATTACTCTGAGTGAAATATGGCTGTGGTGGAGCCATTTAACTAAGGGTGCTTGTCCAGCTCTAACAACAGAACAGTGAAATATGACTCTGTTTCTCCCAGTTTGATGGTTAAGAGTATTGAGCTGGCAGGTGCAAAATCTGGCTTCTTACCTCTGCTACAAGGACAAGCTGAGGGAGCTGGGGTTGCTCAGTCTGAAAAAGAATAGGCTCCATCAAGTCCTAAAAGCCTTCCAATATCTGAAGAGGGCCTATAGGAAGGATGCAGAAAGGCTATGGTGATAGGATGAGGGGCAATGACTTCAAACTGGAGAAGAGCAGATTTAGATTGGATGTTAGGAACAGGTTCTTTACTGTGAGGGTGGTGGAACACTGGAACAGATTGGGGTCCCTTCCCCAGAGATACTCAAAGTGAGTCTCAACAGAGCCCTGGGCAGCCTGATCTAGTTGAGGAAGCCCCTGCTGACTGCAGAGGGGGTTGGACTAGGTGACCTTTAGAGTTCCCTTCCAGCCTGGACCATTCTATGAACTGTGAAATTAGTATTATTTCTAGTTTTATCCTGTTCTGGAGAAGAACCAACACCCTTCCTTTTAGAAAACTAGGGACATTCTTCTTGTCATACCTTCCTTTTAACTCATAGCTCTCAACTTCATCATTGCATAGCAGTAGGCTTTTAACTGGGGGAAGAAAAAAAACAACTTACCCCAATAGTAAGGACACCTCTGCTGCAGTGGGATTTTTAAGTCAGAATGTCCTATGAGATAGTAAGGAGGTTCATAAAGTCACTACCAAAATCCCATGTTAATATCCATTAAGCATAAAGAATATTAAAAAGAGAATAAATATTTCTGGTTTAATTTCCTGATGTGAAGCTCATAAGGGCTTACATAAAGAGGGGATGCTGGACTGAATCCTAAGCTGTTTCCTTTGTAGCTAAGCTTCAGGGAAATTCTGGCATACATACATACAGATGCAGATCTAAGGACAGCTTTCCTTACTCTTTTCCTCCTGGTGGATGCTTCCTCTCCCTCTTGCTGCTTTCAGTCCCACCCTGAGATACCTTCTTTCTGTCCATGCCCCCTCCCCCCCAACCTGAATAGAATGATGCCCTCATAAGGTTACTCTGTATGGTGTAAAACCTAGTCCTCTAGGAGCTAGCTCAGATATGTTGGCAGAGTAAACGCTCTTGAATCCAGATAAAAATAATTACACAGTTTAATTTTTTGGGGGTATTTTTTGGTAAGGTTGTAACTTTCACATGAAAATGGATGTTGCTTCATCACCATCATTGGAGGTGTTCAGGAGGAGACTTGATGGGGTGCTTGGTGCCATGGGTTAGTTGTTTAGGTGGGTTGGATTGGTTGAAGGGTTGGAAGCGATGATCTTGAAGGTCTCTTCCAACCTGGTTTATTATTATTATTAATTAATAATAATAATAATTATTATTATTATTTTCTCCTGCATCAGCTTCAGACTACTACCTTTGGATTTGGGTTTTCTTTGTCAAACTTTAGAAGGATTGAGAAGAAACTGCATTAGAAAAATCTAAAGGTACATCACTTCTGTGACTTCCATTAGACTTAACCTGAGTTAAGAATAACAATAAACTGAGGTAATGGGTTGCATTTAACCCTGAGTGAAAAAAAATCACAGTAAGCCAAAACTTAGTGTTTATAATGCAAATATATACTCTGTATCATTGGGTAAGTGATGGTTTCCAGGCAGTAGCAAAGCTCTGTGAGATCCCTTAAAATATTTAATATGTTTAAATGAATGTGCCTTGTCAGTAGTATAACCTGCCATATAAGTTCCAGAATCATTAGAGCTTTACTGAAGAAATGTGATTCACAGAGTCAGAGTAGTAGACCTAAGTGTGGCAGAAAATGTGACAATGAGGCAGACCTTGTCAAGTATCTTACTGAGCAAACAACAAGGAAAGTGAGTAGAGCAGTCTATTTGCATGAAAAGTATGGGTGGCGGGCATGAAGAGGAAGCATAGAGCTTTCAAGGTCATGGCAATCCACAGTGTAGTGAACTGAGTTCTTTACTCACTTGTCTTCTGTCTCAACCTCAAATATGGAAGTAGAGGGAAGCCAAAATTAAGCAATGAGGTCATTCCAAGACTTGAATTTTTGGTGGTTTGCCCATCATTAAATATCAATAAGCACTGTTCAAAAGAATCCTTTTAAAGAGCAATGGTGGGAAAGCGTGTAATGGAAAATGTCTGCATAGTGAAGACTTTAAAGAGGAGGAATTTCCATTAAAATGAAGGGCAGGCAGCTGGAAAATCACAGTATCACAGTATAGCCAAGGTTGGAAGAGACCTTGAGTATCATCAAGTCCATCCTGTCACCACAGACCCGTGACTAGACCATGGCAGCAAGTGCCACGTCCAATCTCCTCTTGAACACCTCCAGGGATGGTGATTCCACCACCTCCCCAGGCAGCCCATTCCAATGACTAATGACTCTCTCGGTGAAGAACTTTCTCCTCACCTCCAGCCTAAACTTCCCCTGGTGCAGCTTGAGACTGTGTCCCCTTGTTCTGGTGCTGGTTGCTAGAGAGAAGAGACCAACCCCTTCCTGGCTACAACCATCCTTCAGGTAGTTGTAGAGAGCAATGAGGTCACCCCTGAGCCTCCTCTTCTCCAGGCTAAACAATCCCAGCTCCCTCAGCCTCTCCTCATAGGGCTTGTGCGCAAGGCCTATCACCAGCCTTGTATGTTTTGATATAATGGGTTAGTATGGGTTAAATAGCACATAGCCATCTTTGTCAGTATAACATTCTATTCTATTCTATTCTATTCTATTCTATTCTGTTCTATTCTATTCTATTCTATTCTATTCTACTCTACTCTATTCTATTCTATTCTATTCTATTCTATTCTATTCTATTCTACTCTACTCTACTCTATTCTATTCTATTCTATTCTATTCTATTCTATTCTATTCTATTCTATTCTATCTTTATAGGATACTGTCCCTAATCATACGAAGATTTCCTTACAAAACTCTACTTCTTATATTCTTTGAGAAACAAGCCAAAAAAAAAAGTTACACTGATTTCTAAATTTATGGACAGAACTTTTGGCTGCATTTTTGGAGTCAGAATAACTAAACCATTATATATTTTTAAAATTAATAATCAGATTTTCAACATTGGCACATTTTTTTCTTTCTTTTTTTTTTTTTTTTACATTTTCCTCCTAATAAAATAAGCATTTTGAATTTCAGTTCATGACTAAAGATTGGCAGACTGCACAAGGCAGACTGAGTGACTCCACTTCAAACACTATAATGAAAAAAATATTAAAGTAACATCATATCATTTGTATTTAGCATAAACTCTAGCATTGTGGAAACTGGCCATATACCCTGTGGACTTCCCCAAAGCCTCCCAACTTGGCACTTGTAATCAGAGCAAAAGGGCATGAGAGGCTAGGAGACCGAAGAAAATAACAAAAGTCAAACCCGGTGCCATTTCTGCATCTTGGAGGATGATCTGAGTACTCACATGAACTCTTTCTTCCTTCTTCACGTTAGCATGTTTAATACAGGAAAGGTTATTTCAAAACAGCAATTTGATCTTGCCGTGAATAATCCCACTGTAGTCACAACATAAGTCCTTTCCTGTCCAACAGTGCCTGGGAAAACACAAATTCAAGAACTGACACCCCCCTACCCTGCACATCCCCCAGCTTGACCTAATCACTAGTGGTGTGCCCCAAGGATCAGTGCTGGGCCCCATGCTCTTTTAATATCTTTATTGATGATCTGGATGAGGGCATTGAGTCCATCATCAGTACATTTGCTGACGACACCAAGCTGGTGGCAGGAGTTGATCTGCTGGAGGGTAGAGAGGCTCTGCAGAGGGACCTCGACAGGCTGGACAGATGGGCAGAGTCCAAGGGCATGAGATTTAACACATCCAAGTGCCAGGTTCTGCACATTGGCCACAACAACCCCATGCAGAGCTACAGGCTGGGGTCAGAGTGGCTGGAGAGCAGCCAGGCAGAGAGGGACCTGGGGGTGCTGGTTGATGGTAGGCTGAACATGAGCCTGCAGTGTGCCCAGGCAGCCAGGAGGGCCAATGGCATCCTGGCCTGCATTAAGAACAGTGTGGCCAGCAGGAGCAGGGAGGTCATTCTGCCCCTGTATGCTGCACTGGTTAGGCTACACCTCGAGTACTGTGTCCAGTTCTGGGCTCATCAGTTTAGGAAGGATGTTGACTTGCTGGAATGAGTCCAGAGAAGGGCAATGAAGTTGGTTTGGAACACAAGCCCTATGAGGAGAGGCTGAGGGAGCTGGTTTTTTTTAGCCTGGAGAAGAGGAGGCTCAGAGCAGACTTTATTGCTGTCTACAACTACCTGAAGGGTGGTTGTAGACAGGCGGATGTTGGTCTCTTCTCTCAGGCAACCAGCACCAGAACAAGAGGACACAGTCTCAGGCTGCGCCAGGGGAGGTTTAGGTTGGATGTTAGAAAGAAATTCTTCACAGAGAGAGTGATTGCCCGTTGGAATGTGCTGCCCAAGGAGGTGTGGAGTCACCATCACTGGAGGTGTTCAGGAGGAGACTTGACAGGGTGCTTGGTGCCATGGTTTAATTGATTAGGTGGGTTGGATTGGTTGATGGGTTGGATGCGATGATCTTGAAGGTCTCTTCCAACCTGGTTTATTCTATTTTCTATTCTATTTTTCTATTTCTATTTTCTAATTCTTACAAAGATCAGAATCCAGCAGGACTACAGAACTCACAGCTAGGTGTCACAAGTAAGTAGGAGCTCAGGTCTCAGTCTGCAGACTCATGGACTGCAAACCAATATGGATGTTTGTTTTACTGCAGTTTGGTTAAAGCACCTACCTCTTGTATGTCCCTGAAGTGAGGATGCCTCTTACAGGTGTATTTCTGGTGAAGTGGAAGGGAGTGACAGAAATCAGGGGCTAGTTTTGACATTGATGTGTTCTTAGAATTGCAGAACAGTTTGGGTTGGAAGGCACCTCTAAAGATGATCTAGTTCAATGCCACTGTTGCAAACAGAGACACCTTCCACTAGACCAGGTTTCTCAAAGCCCCTTGCAACCTGACCTTGAACACTTCCAGTAATAGGACATCCACAACTTCCCCAGGAAACCTGCGTCGGTGTCTCACCACTTTCATTACTGAAAATATCTTCCTTATCTCTCAGCTAAATCTACCCTCTTGCAGTTTAAAAACATTACTCCTTGTCCTACTACTGCAGCTAAAAAAAAACATTTATTTGTCTTTCTTTCAAGCCCCCTTTATATATTAAAAGACAACAAGATCTCCTTGGAGCCTTCTTCAGGCTGAAAAACTCCCACGTCTCTCAGTCTGTCCTCACAGGAGAGAGGTTCCTCTTTGATTAATTTTGTGGCACTCACCTGCACCTGCACTAACAGGTCCATGTCTTTCTTGCTCCATTGACCCCCAAACTGGACGCAGTTACTGCAGGTGAGGTGTCACCAGACCAGAGTAGAACCGTCACCTCCCTTGACCTGCTGGCCATGCTTCTTTCGATGCAGCATAGGATACAATTTGCTTTCTGGGCTCTGAGTACCCATGGCTGACTCCTGTACATTTTTCATCCACCAGCATTCCCAAGCACTTTGCCACAGGGCTGCTCTCTCTCAATTCATCCCCCAGTCTGTCCTGACTGAGGTGCATGACCTAGAACTTGGCCTTCATGAGGTTCATATAGACCACTGCTCAAACTTTTCTCAGTCTCTGTGGATAGCATTTCTTCCCTTAAGTGAATTATCACACCACACAGCTTGGTGACATCTGCACATTCAGTATTCTTCTAGGTTTAGATACAAGACAGGAACCATTCTTAAAGCAGCAAACTGTTCACACCAAGAGAAATATGGGTTAACTCTCATATGAAATGCAATAGTATTAGGTTTTCTTGCAACACTCTGAAACTATGATACCAAAAAAAAACCCTCAACAAATCTTAATCCATCTTTGATGAAGAGCACACATCTGATATTTTATGGGTATTAAAAGGCAGCACACACAGAGCAGAACAATAGAGTTGTTAGGAGACAAGACACAAGGCTTTATTACTGATCCCTTACCCAGTTTTCAGGTTCACAGCTGGTGATTTCCACTCATGGCCTGTATAACATACTAAAATCTATATCCTGCGAACACAGCAAACCAATAGACTGAAACAAATCCTTAGACCTCTCTTTAATTCTTGAAGAGACAGTGCTTATTGCACAAGCAGCTGGTCTGTTCTCCCAGGCAACCAGCACCAGAACAAGAGGACACAGTCTCAAGCTGCACCAGGGGAGGTTCAGACTGGATGTTAGGAAGAAATTCTACACAGAGAGAGTGATTGTCCATTGGAATGGGCTGCCTG